>NC_136997.1:13875486-13890486 GCF_032717465.1 Coenobita brevimanus
ACATGACACATCCCTGTTTCAACCCAGCCTTCAAAGAGAAAAATTCACTCAGTTCACAATCCACACGCACTGCAGCCTTAGCACCATCATATATACTCTTCACAGCATTCAACAACTTCCCATCTACTTCATATATTCTTAACACTTTCCACAATCCTTGTCTATCCACCCTGTCATATGCTTTCTCCAAATCCATGAAAGCAGCATACGATTTCTTTCCCTTCGCTATAAACTTTTCCACTAAAGATCTAAGAATGAATATCTGATCTACACAACCTCTTCCTTTCCTAAAGCCTCCCTGTTCTTCTCCAACTAATTCCTCTGTTCTTTCTCTCTGTCAATAAATATCCTACCATAACTTTTGCTATAGGAAAGGTATTATATCACGAACCAGAAATATACTGCTAATATAAGAGGCTATCGGGTATATTCTACGGCTGGTATATCCATCTCTTCAGAACATTGCCATATATCATATTTTATACCGCCTTTCAGTTTTGTAAGGCTTGCAATGAGTGTAGCATCAGAGTCTTCGTAGCAATTCCTCCTCTGTTGTTTATCTTGTATAAAAATCACTGTATCATGTCAACATGATGGAGTTTGGTGGCTGGGTGGGTAGGGGTGGTGGGAGGATGGGTAGAGTGGGCAGGATGGGTGGGTTAGGTAGTAAACTGGCTGCTTGTATTGCAAGGAATTTAAAAATATAAATATATATTTGTTGAAATAATAAGAGCTACAGATTTACATAATTGGCGGTCAATCACCAGCTGCGAATCAATCACCCTATTCGCCCCATATATATCAGCTGCACATGTCAGTCAAATAGAGTATACTACTACTACTACTACAGTATTACTACCACCACGACCACCATCATCGTCTGTCTGCCTCGTTGAAAAACATCATCACTTCTTCAGAACCAACCCAACTTGAGTAAAGGTTATGTAAACAAGTGTGCGTGGCTAAGAGAAGGAATTAGAGCCGGTGTTTGGGATTTGATTCTCTTTATTTATATGTTGCTCTGTTAGAATCTAGGGCTTGATCTGACTACCGATTTTTTTTTTCTTAACGCAGCCTCTCATTCCCAGATCGATCGCGAAATCTTTGTGCAGTGAATGAGTAGGAATGTGAGTGAGTTCCCACTGACACACACACACACACACACACACACACACACACACACACACACACACACACACACACACACATTCTCGCATCATGTGAGGGGCAATTTGAAGTTTAATGATGCGGTGTTCGTGAGTATTGGTAGGTAGTGATGGTTGGGCGGTGGTGTATGGACTGGATTGGTAGGTCATGTACGTAGGATAATACGTAGGTAGGTAGGTCAGAGTGGTAGGGAGAGCAGGTTAGTAGACTGAAAATCTGTTGGTAGATAAATTACGTTGATGGTAGTTAGGTTGTGTTGGTAGGAACGTAAGTAGGTATGTAGGTCAGTTTGAAGTGTGGGTTGCAGTGAGATCTGATGGTAGGTAGGTTATGACAGTAGGTAAATTTTGTTAGTAGGAGTGTATGTAGGCGTTAGTTTGGTAAGTCAGTTATGCAGGTAGAGTGATGGGATCTGTTGGTAGGCAGGTATTGTAGGAAGGTAGATCACGATTAAATTTGTTGGTTGGTTGGTTATTATGTTAGGAAGATTATATTGGTAGGCAGGTAAGTAGGTAGGTAGGTACGTCAGGTTGGTAGATACGTAGGTAGATCAGGTGTGTGTGTGTGTGTGTGTGTGTGTGTGTGTGTGTGTGTGTGTGTGTGTGTGTGTGTGTGTGTGTGTTCCAATAATTCTTCACCGTTGCTCGACTCAAGCATAAGAATTTTGTTCTTTCACATAGTTTTTACAATAACAAATCTTTGTATTTTGCAGTAACGTCTAAAACTATATAAACCTGGAGATCACTGTGTGTCATTTGATCTCTGAGGAACAAGGTGAGCTGATGAACTGAAAATAACTTCAAAATTAATCTTTCTGGTCTTTCCTTGCCTCATTCTCACCTTGATTTTCCCTTCCTTTCTACCGCATCTCAATTTGTCCTCTATTTTGTTCTTCCTCTTTTCCTTTTTCCTTTCATATCCTCTTCTCTCTCTCTCTCTCTCTCTCTCTCTCTCTCTCTCTCTCTCTCTCTCTCTCTCTCTCTCTCTCTCTCTCTCTCTCAACATATTCCATGGTCCAGTTATTACCAATGAATGACAGAGAAAGGTGTATGTTGACTGAGATAAAATATTCGACTTAGCTTCTGACACAGCGGAGAGGAGACTGGTTGACAGGATAGGGGGATGGATGGATAGGGATGAGGTGGTAGATTTCTTGCACTTCCTTCCCCCATCTGTCGGCAAAAATTATCCTCGTCAATAATAATGATAATAATAATAGCCATTATCATCACCAATAATTATAATAATAATAATAATAAGACTACCCTTCATTTGTGAGTCAGGTAGACTTAATAACACTGTTAGATGAAAACTTGACTACTATGTATCCATCGTGGATGACTCCCACTGCTGGTTGGGTGACATGTTAACTCAAGTTGCGACTCTAAACAACTTTTATTAATAACTTTTCCTTCTACAATCAATACATTCTGAAATTTGAATTTTCAACACAGACACAGAGACGCAGATACATTTCGTTAAAAATTAATGGCCATCGACTCCGTCTACCTGGCTCAGTAAAATCATCATCACCATCATCATCATCATCATCATCATCATCACCATCATCATCATCATCATCACCATCATCATCATCATCATCATCAGTCTCCCCAGCATAACCAATGGGGTGTTATTTACTTAACTTTTGCATCTTCAGACGATTTCCTTCACCTTGGTATAACCTCAAGTAGTAAATGGATTAATGAAGGCTTTACATAACACCTCCAGTCCCAAGTCCCTCCTCAGCTCAACAGAATCGTCTGTAAATGACAAGAACCAACTGGGTAGCACGTCGTTGGGGTGAAGGGGTTAATAAATGAGCCAATTAAACAATCATTACAGTTTAAGGACGTGGTTAATATGGATTTCTTTTCCTTACTACTGCCACATGATTTTTTTTTTTAGTTACATTTTTCTCCTTCTTCTTCTTCTTGCTATTGTTGTTACCCCAGGCTCATTTGAAACGCGAACACAGTTGGCTCCAGGCTTAAGTTGCCCTTTTGCGGTCTATCATCCTCCTTTCGGTGGATAGGGAAGTAGTTGAGAGACGTGTGTATAGCCAGGCAGTAGAGCCGCCTGTTAAATCGGTGCCACCACCTGAAGGCGTCCCTCTCCAGCACCTCATTCAGTTTAGGGTGGATATCCGTTCTCAAAGAATTAACCTGTTCAGTACGATGAGGGAGTTTGTTTTCTGTCATGCCATTTCTAGACATCCCTGTCCCCGAAAGGATAATGGCGAGCCGCAGGATGACGGGCAACTTCAGCCTGCAGTCCACTGGGTTCACGTTTCAGTTGTGCCTGGGAAAGCCCCACACCCACCACCACCACCAATATCACCACCACCACCACCACAAACAACACCAACAACAACAACAACAACGGGAACAACATCAGGAACAATGTCAACAACATCATCAGTCATTTCATGCAGGTTCTGATGGATTATTCAAACTCGAGGGGTTAGACACAGCCTTCATTAACCCCTTCAGTCCGGTGGTCATTCTAAAATTTATTCCTGCTACCTCCAGAAGGGTGACGGTGAGACAGCCTTCATGTGGTGGCACCGATATAACCCTGGAACTCCGACTCAAGATAAAATAAGTATGCCTCAACTCCCTGTCCCGCCAAAAGAGGATAGAGGACTGTAGTAAAGGTGAGCATCAACCTGCAGTCCACCGGGTTTACGTTGAGATGAGCCTGGGGTTGCAACTACCCCCTCCAGACGATTGTATTCACCTTCCAAATGGTGCTTAGCAGAGAACGGGTTAATGAAGGCTATATCTAACCCCTCTAGATTGAAAAGTCTCTTACACTGAATAAAATCACATAAAATAGCAGGAATAAGACAAAAATACGTCAGCGCAGTGAAGGGGTTAAAGTCATTACTGCTCCCAAGCTGAAAAAATTGTCTGGTAATAGAGATAATTAAAAAATATATAAACTGGTCACTGAACCGAAAGGGATAGTATTTCAACAAGATCGCTTAGTATGTGGGACTACATATTATAATTGCAAATCATAATAGATAGATAGATAAATAGATAGATAGAGAGACAGATAGAAGCAGGGAGTCAGATGATGAGAAGGTGTTGTGTCTGCGAGAATCGAGCAGTGCTAAACATGCTTACACACTCTTAACACTGAGGAAAGCTGACGACAGCGGCCAGTAAGGAGATGATGCAGTTAGCTGTCAGCAGTCCTCTCCTGAACAAAGACCTAGTAACCATACACACACATATACACACATACTCACACACAGGCTTCTTAAGCTTTCCATCCACGAGGAACACACGTGACACACCCCTGCTACACCAGATTTTAGGAAAGAGAGTTTAGAAGGGGACAAGCGATCCTAGAGACAGGTCACGGGAGAAGGGCTTGGCAATTAGAGAGGGAGACAGATAGCGAGACAGGGAGGTAGCAACCCGGGACTTATACTTCGTTCCGTGTGAGAGACTTGTTAATATTTCCAAGACAAATAAAAATAGTCCCATACTATTCTTTACCTCTCCTGTCACTACATGACAAATGGGGAAGCTACTACAAGATATAAAAGCCGCTCGACCACAGGTCTAAAAATATATATATATAACTCAACTACAACTCAAGCGCAAGGAACCACAAGGTATTTTTTGACTCAAAGACATTCATGACATTTGGTAGCAGCGAACGTATACGAACCTCGTCTACGAATCAACATTAAATTCCTACAAAATATCAAGATTGAAAACAAGAATATCTCTCTCTCAACCAACAACACAACCAGCTCTTGACACTTCTCTCCAACCTGCCCCCTCCATCTCCCAGATCATCATGCTGATGCAGAGGTCAAGAGATCACACGACGCCTTGCAAGTAGTTTAACAAAATATTCATACGATCTTGCAATTTCTACGACGAATCAGCGAACTACAACCATCTACAATCAACTATAATTAACAACTCTACGTCGTCTGTATAATCTTCTACACGCACCTACAAGTAGCGGCAGTCTTCATCCCACAACGAGTAAATCACTAGAGAAAAGGACCGAGAAAACATCGACATAGAAAAACGGAACAAACAAACGAAGAGTGAGACACGACTCATAACTCATCTTACTCACTCATCTTCACTCAAGTTACTCATCGCTACTCATTCACTCACCACAGCTACCAGTGTGGGAAGTTGAGGTCATCATGCGTGCTTGCTGAACAGACGCCACGTCAGTCAACACACCACCTGCACCACCACTCACACCATTCCCACCACGGTAAAAATTAGTGAGTTACATAGTTACTTCATTTATACAGTACACAGTGATAGACAATAAGCTTCTGCATAAACATATAAAACGTACTGTATAGTTACAACTTAAATTCATATACCTACTTCAATTATCTTCATAATTCAATCATTAAATACTTGCACCAACAATAAATATTCTACACAGTATATATTCATTCATTTATTATAACATTTATTTACTACCAACGAGTGTTACCATTTATACCTACATAAAATACGTGTTTCATATATACAACTATACATATTATATCTACAAAGTGATAAAGAAAATATCCAATCACAGTTACTCAGTGAGCAATTAAAAGAACTGTATTAAACATTTATTAATTAAAGCTACCTAGTGGAAACAGATAAATTAACTTACGAAAAAAAAAAAAAAAAAAAAGTCCAACACAAATGCCGTTAGCAAGAGTGAACATCTTCTACACAATCGTGAAGACAATGATTTCCACACAGTGCTGACACACATATTACTCACGATAGGTACAGGTGAACAACAAGTCAGTGTGTATAGTTAATACTGTATATAGTTTATATATTTTTTATATAAAATAACAAAATATGGGACTATATAATATCATTTTATAGTATCTGTGCAATATAAACTAAACTTTAAAAAAGTATCCCAAGGAAATTAGCCAGTAATTATGCAACCATGAACAACATGGAAAAAGCGTACACAAGCAAAGAGAAGCAAACTATAGAAAATCAATACATACAAAAAAAAAAAAAAAAAAGAAAGAAAAGTAAGAAAGAAAAAAGAGAAATAGAGTAAGATCACATAACAAACAAATGAAAATAAGTGTAAGTGTTACTACATATGCCAAAATACCCCATAAACTACAAACAAAAAAGCAAATTGTTGTCTCCACAAACAAGTGGCATGACACATCATCACTATCATCGACCACAGCATATGTTAGGACTGCAGTTATTACAATTATGTTACTCCATATTATAATTATGTAACTACAAACAATATGTACCAATTTATGTAACAGTTGCATTAACAAGATGTAACTTTTATGTAACTTTAACTACAATAATGTACTTACAAACGATATGTAACAATTATGTAACGACAAACGATTGCATTATGTTACACTAACTACAATTATGTACCTACAAACGATATGTAACAATTATGTAACGACAAACGATTGCATTATGTTACACTTTGCCAATTATGTAACAGTTGCATTAACAAGATGTAACTTTTATGTAACTTTAACTACAATTATAAGGCCAAGACACTTATGTAAGGGTTGCATTAACAAATGTAACTACAATTATAAGGCCAACACAATTATGCATTAACACAATATTTTGTAACAATTCATAAAATGTTACAATTATGTAGTACCACAATGTTAGTACAATATTATAAGTCATACAATTATAGCACAATTCTGTATTACCAGTATCATCATACAAGTTAGGTGAAATATTAGACATTACTAAAGTGATAACTCAAATATATAATGTATAACCTAGCAGTATTACCATTGCACAATTATATGCGTACGTCTGTTGTACATGCACATCTTACAAAGTGTTATACAACAACCATTGCATTTATTCAAATATGTATACAACTTGTTTAAAATGTAATATTACTGAATAATCACTATTTACTATATTATATGTATACAATATTCATACAATTATGTTACTTTTACAATATTAAGTATTTCACTTAATTAACTTATAAGTTCATTATAATGTGTATATAATATATATATAATATGTATTAATATATTATGACTATTAAATGTCGATGGTACGCCATTTTCGCGCGGCCGAGCAGTATGTGGGACTACATATTATAATTGCAAATCATAATAGATAGATAGATAAATAGATAGATAGAGAGACAGATAGAAGCAGGGAGTCAGATGATGAGAAGGTGTTGTGTCTGCGAGAATCGAGCAGTGCTAAACATGCTTACACACTCTTAACACTGAGGAAAGCTGACGACAGCGGCCAGTAAGGAGATGATGCAGTTAGCTGTCAGCAGTCCTCTCCTGAACAAAGACCTAGTAACCATACACACACATATACACATATACTCACACACAGGCTTCTTAAGCTTTCCATCCACGAGGAACACACGTGACACACCCCTGCTACACCAGATTTTAGGAAAGAGAGTTTAGAAGGGGACAAGCGATCCTAGAGACAGGTCACGGGAGAAGGGCTTGGCAATTAGAGAGAGAGACAGATAGCGAGACAGGGAGGTAGCAACCCGGGACTTATACTTCGTTCCGTGTGAGAGACTTGTTAATATTTCCAAGACAAATAAAAATAGTCCCATACTATGCTTTACCTCTCCTGTCACTACATGACAAATGGGGAAGCTACTACAAGATATAAAAGCCGCTCGACCACAAGTCTAAAAATATATATATATAACTCAACTACAACTCAAGCGCAAGGAACCACAAGGTATTTTATGACACAAAGTCATTTATGACAAGTACATCAAGGGTTGTACTGTTAGTCGTTTGGGGGATTCCACAACTTCTCTTCCCTGGCGATTTATTATAAAGTCAATATTCCCTTGTGTATATCTGATGAATACTAAGTCGATATAATAACAATGTAAATAGCATGCCCGAAATTGTGAGGTGTAATAAACAGAATAAATCGTAAAAGTGAGAGGTGCTTCGAACACTTCAGTGTCATCTAGGTCCATTTTCTTGTAGGTTAAGGAATGTCTCTAACACCTCTTTCTTAGCGATGTATTTTTGGATATGGGTTGATTAATATCCCTTTGTATGTCGTTTATGTAAAGTATGGAGATATTGGGAGGTTTTATGCAACACAGAAGAGGACAGTAAGATGTAATATGCAAAATAAAGAGCTTAGGTGGACCGTGGATTCCTCTACTGACGATAATACCAGCCCTAGAACTAGACCCCAAGAGCAATGTTAAACACGTACCATCCCTCCAACAGACAGAGGATGACTGAGGTTGGTAGGAAGGGGAAGGGCTGATATGCTTCGAAATGCAGAATGGGAAGAATGAAGCTTCAGTCGAGGATGGCAGAACAAAGACAAGAAGGATACACATAAAATACTGTCTTTAGGACCCAGTATTGCATGTTTATTTCAACCTCATGATCTCTAACCCTCTTCACTCAGTCCATGGCCAAGTGTAGTCACAGTGGTAGCTTAGATCCGACTTGTAACCAAGGAGACTCGTACTTTATAACTATCACATTTCATGCAACGCAGTATTCTGGAAGTGGCCCATGTTTCCTTGGGTGAAAACAGATTACAATGATTCTGTCTTACATGGAGGAGACCTGGGCCAGTAATGTAGTTAGTTAAAAAAAAAAAAAAGCACCCAAACACCTTTTCCTAAATGACTTATTTTACTTATTAAACCTTGCTGTCCTTCTCCATGTTACGTAAATCGATCTCATATTCCCACACTATGCACAGATAACAGGCAAAAGAATATTAACGATGTACATAAAAACGAAAGTTGCACAGTACTCTTCGGGAAAACAAGGACTCAGCATAGCCTTTGTTGACTGCCAGCCTTCATGCCCAACATGTAGTTGATACACTTTAACCTAAGTCTTCTTCCTTTTGCATCATCATCATCATCCGACATCCCTTGGGCCGTTTGGACTACTGTATTGCGTTTTTGGAGATCGTATTCTAAGTGACTTGAGAGATTTCGTAACACCTCTTTCTCAGCGGCTTGCTCTGCAAATTACATCTCGATGTTCTCTTCAATATTAAAAGACGTAAATAACTCACAGGAGTATGTTGAGGGTTAGCATGCAAAACTAGAAAGAGCTCAGCGAGCACAACACCAGTATAATGATTTATAAACCAACCTACGCCTATCGTCGTTGGCGGAGGTAAGTAATTCTACGGTCCTAATCTGTCCCCGTTATACGATCCCAGAGACGTCAATAAAATGTATGATTTATTTCTGAATCTGGATCCTGACCCACCTCAAATTCTAACCAACTCGTCCTTGACCCAGGGCCCACCTATCCACCAGATTTAATTGAAATCCAGTAACAACCTTTGAGATAAACTTGCCCATAAACAGACAGGTAAGGATGAATACTTAACTAACTCCAACTTTTACAAACAGTAAAATTAGTACAAAGCCTCGTGTGCCATCAAGAAAACTGGCATTTATCCAATGCAGTGGAAGTATTATATGAATAAAGGATGCAGGATAGACACTGATGACGCTGAGCCGTCGCCACAGCACAAGTGAAATCGCCCAGAGGAAAGACGGGCGTTACATTTGGTCCACCCTGTAGGGAAGCAGCCGGCATATTAGCACCAGGTTTGAATCCTGGTGCGAGCAGCTGGCACCACTCGACTCAGGTGTTTATCCACTCTTTATGGGTTGGTAATTAACATGAGTACTTTGGGTACCACCTAGGAGAGGTAGCTGTGGTAACCTGTATGATGTAACGGCTATGCATCCCAGGCTATTGGGTGTAAAATTCGCCACAGGCTGAAAGGCTTAAGTAAAGGAGATACCACTGCGGCTAAGCACCTAATGGCGTCTGTCCTCACCTTTAATAGACAGTTTCCTGTAGCTATTCATACCCAGACGCCTTAACACTGCGAGGGGTGACCACAAACAAATTTCTTCCATTTTATCCTGTCCTCCACCATCATGCTGCCCTACTTCCAACCCACAACACCCTCATTCATATACCTCTTCATCCCATCGCTTCACCTCATCCTCGTTCAACCCCTTCCTCTGCCTCTCTCTTTACTCAGATACAGTTCCCTGCTCCCTAGTTGACCTTTCATTCTCTGTTCTCTGTACATGGCCAAACCATCTCAGGGATGCTGCTCTTGACACTTTTCAGCACACCAACATGAACACCACATTGATCCTTATGAGTGTGAACACTTTTATTTTTCTCTGTAGCACCCACAGGGACGACAATATATATATATATATATATATATATATATATATATTCTCTATCAATCTATCTATATCTATATCTATCTATCTATCTATATAAATGTATACACACACAAACACACATATATATATATATATATATATATATATATATATATATATATATCTATATATATATATATATATATATATATATATGTATATATATATATATATATATATATATATATATATATATATATATATATATATATATATATATATATATATTCTCTGTCAATCTATCTATCTACCTATATCTATATCTATCTAACAATCTATTCATATATATATATATATATAGATAGATAGATAGATAGATGTATATGTATATATATATATATATATATATATATATATATATATATATATATATATATATATATATATATACGTCTCTATATAAACATCTCTCTCTCTCTCTCTCTCTCTATGTATATATATATATATATATATATATATATATACATATACATCTCTCTCTCTCTCTCTCTCTCTCTCTCTATGTATATATATATATATATATATATATATATATATATATATATATATTTATGCGAGGAAGAAGGAACCAAAGGCCATGAGCCCGCAGTAACAGTTCCCTCCAAGAGAAAAACAAAATACAATAGAGAGCCAAATTCAAGATCCGATCATTTTGAGATGCCTGGACACACTACGTTTGAAAGACTGGAGATCATAGGCAGCAGGAAATACTGACAGAGGGAGACAGTTCCAGAGCTGACCTGTTGCATAAATGAAAGACTGGGAGTAACGGTTAACTCTTGCATTAGAGAGTTGGACAGAAAAGGGATGAGAGTTTGCTGCCAGACGGGTGCTACGCGCCCGTCGTAGAGGTGGAGGAATGCAAGCAGACAGTTCAGAGGAGCAATGACCATTAAAGTAGCGATAGAAAAGAGATAAAGATGCAACAGTGCAACGAAGAGACAGAGGTTGAAGGGAGTCAGTAAGAGGAGGAGAGTTAATGAGACGAAAAGCCTTTGACTCCACCCTATTGAGAAGAGCTGTATGTGGGGAGCCTCCCCACACATGAGAGTTGTACTCCACACAGGGGCAGATAAAACCCCTGTATATAGTCAACAATTGTGCAGGGGTAAAGAAAGAGCGGAGTCGGCTGAGCACACCCAATCTCTTGGAAGCAGATTTTACAAGAGATGTAATATGATCTTTCCAAGATAAGTCCCGAGTAAATGAAACCCCAAGCATGTTCAAGGATGATGCAGGATTAAGCTGAATATTATTAAACATTAGTGGGTATACCTGTGGAAGATTTTGTCGGGTTGATAGGTGTAAGAACTGAGTCTTAGATGCATTAAAGACAACATATTATTTTTACCCCAGTCAGAGATATGAGCCAAGTCAGACATTAGGTGTGCCATAGCCTCATCCCTTGTTTGTTGAAGTAACTGTTGAGATGGGCGTTGCGGGAACCGAATGGAAAGGTGAAGGGTGGAGTCATCAGCGTATGAGTGGATAGGGTTAGATGTACAGCTTAGATCATTGATGAATAAAAGGAAGAGAGTTGGTGATAGGACAGAGCCCTGAGGAACACCACTGTTGATAGATCTAGGAGAAGAACGATGGCCGTCTACAACAGCGGCTATAGAACGACCAGAAAGGAAGCTAGCAATGAAGGCACAGATAGAAGGATAGAAACCGTAGGAGGGCAGTTTGGAAATTAAAGATTTATGCCAGACTCGATCGAAAGCCTTTGAGATGTCAAGTGCAATGGCAAAGCTTTCGCCAAAGTCTCGAAAGGAGGATGACCAGGAGTCTGAAAGGTAGATGAGAAGATCGCCAGTGGAGCGTCCCTGACGGAACCCATACTGACGATCGGAAAGAAGGTTGTGATAGGAAAGATGCCTTAAAATTTTTCTATTGAGAATTGACTCGAAAACTTTTGAAATACAGGACGTTAAAGCAATGGACGATAGTTAGAGGGTTGGGAGTGGTCACCCTTCTTTGGGACTGGCTGAATGAGAGCAAACTTCCAGCAAGAAGGAAAGGTACAAGTTGACAGACAAAGGCGAAATAGTTTGCCTAGGCAGGGTGTAAGCACAGAAGCACAGTTCTTGAGAACAACAGGAGGGACCCCATCAGGCCCAAATGCCTTGTTAGTATTAAGGCCAGTGATGGCAGAAAATACATCAACTGAAGAAATTTTAATGTCAGCTATGAGGAAGTCAGAGGGGGGAAGTGATGGAGGAACAGCACCGGAATCGTCTAAGGTGGAATTGGAGGAGAAAGTCTGTGCGAAGAGATCTGCTTTATCAGTAGAAGAAATAGCTACAGAACCATCAGAGTAGAAAAGAGGAGGGAAGGATGATGAGGTAAAGTTGTTAGAAAGATTTTTGACAAGGTGCCAGAAGGAGCGGGAAGAATTCGAGTTGGAGAGTTGAGAGCATTTAGTAAGGATGAAATTATTTTTAGTAGAGCCAAGAACAGACTTAGCACGATTCCCGGCAGAAACGTAAAGATTATGTGATTCAGGGGTGGGTTGGCTCCGGTACCTTTTGTAGGCCTTCTCCTTGTTGCAGACAGCATTAGAACAAGCGTGATTAAACCAAGGCTTTCTTGCGTTAGTCAAAGGATATGAGAAAGGAATGTATGCTTCCATGCCCGAGAGAATATATATATATATACATCTAAATATATATACATATATCTATATCTATATCTCTCTCTCTCTCTCTCTCTCTCTCTCTCTCTCTCTCTCTCTCTATATATATATATATATATATATATATCTATATCTATCTATCTATCTATCTATCTATCTATCTATCTATATATATATATATATATATTGTAATTAGATAGATAAATAGATAGATAGATAGATACATTTATATATATATATTGTATTTATAGATGGACAGATATATATATATATATATATATATATATATATATATATATATATATATATATATATATATATACACTATATAGATGGATAGATAGATAAATAGATAGATATATAGATAAATATATATATAGATAGATAAATGGATATATATATATATATATATATATATATATATATATATATATATATATATATATATATATATATATATATATATATGTAGTAATCCCTCTACTATCCAAGACGGTAATAACGTATGCTTATTATATAATGTACGTGAAGTGTGCCGCGAGTGTTTGTGTACGTGCGTATCCTTGATTAGCGATAGTTCGGAGGAAGGTGAGCTGGCAAGGTATCGATGACTACGAACGCCGGAGGTAATTGCACAGGTAATGTACGTTGATGTGACCTTTAGTAATAACATTCTTATTATATAATGTACGTGAAGTGTGCCGCGAGTGTTATAGTACTCTCGCAGCAAGAATTCTGTTCAGGGTGTGAGAGAATGGAAATTCCCCAAGTGCAACATTGTAATATTGACCACCAATTGTAGGATTATCACTTTGTCTCCCTGTGAAATGCACGTGAAATGTGCCGTATGTGCTCGTGAATGCATAAAAGTTAGGGTGTGTAACGCAGGTTAGCAATAGTTTAGCGTCAGGTGTGAAGGGGAAGGTATGGACGGCTACGAACATGTCATGTAATTGCACAGGTAATGTACATTGATGTGACATGTAGTAATACCGCATGCTTATTATATAATGTACGTGAAGTGTGCCGCGAGTGTTAGTGTACGTGCGTATCCTTGATTAGCGATAGTTCAGAGACAAGTGAGCTAGGCCAGGTATCGACACCTCCGAACGCCGGTGGTAATTGCACAGGTAATGTACGTTGATGTGACATGTAGTAATAACGTATGCTTATTATATAATGTACGTGAAGTGTGCCGGGAGTGTTATAGTACTCTCGCAGCAAGATTTCTGTTCAGGGTGTGAGAGAATGTGGAAATTCCCCAAGTGCGACATTCTAAATTTGACCACCAATTTTAGGATTATCACTTTGTCTCCCGGTTCACCACCATCCCACCTGCTTCTCTCTCTCTCTCTCTCTCTCTCTTTGTATATATACTATATATACTATATATATATATATATATATATATATATATATATATATATATATATATATATATATATATACATTACTGGAAGCGACTCACCAATTATCGGATTATGACTCTTCCTAGGGTAGTGAAAGATAAAAATGGTAGATTACTAGTGGAGAAGGGAGAAAAAGTGAGCAGATGGAGAGAACACTTTAAGGAATTGTTGAACGTAGAGGATGGAAGTAATGCAAGTATAAGTGGCTGGGGAATGGCTGGGAGAAGGAGGGAGGTGAGAAGACAGGAAGAAATCAGTAGGATAGAAGTTGTGGAAGCAATGAAGAAAGTTAAATCGGGGAAAGCCCCAGGAATTGATGGAGTGTGTGGTGAAATGCTGAAGCATGGGGGAGAGATAGTAGTAGAATGGATGTGGAAGATGTGCAGATTGGCCTGGGAGGAAGGTAGAGTCCCGGAGGATTGGAAGTCAGGTATAATTATTCCCTTGTACAAAGGAAAAGGGGAAAAAAGAAGTGTGTGGTAATCATAGGGGCATTTGTCTTCTTAGTATAATAGGAAAAGTGTATGGTTGGATACTTAT